>NC_057813.1:605905732-605914622 GCF_018294505.1 Triticum aestivum
GCCGCCACCGCCGCCGCCACCGCCACCGCCGGAAACCCTAGCGCGGGGAGCGTTGGCGTCGCCACCGCCGGAGCTCCGCCGAGCGTCGGCCTCGCGCGCAGCCTCTTCTTGCCACCGCGGATGACCACGACGACGGGTGGCGTCACGCCGGCGCCGTCCCGTGCCGCCGCCGCACCGTCGAAGCTCCCCAATGCGGCCCGGCCGAAGAAGGGCAAAACATCCGCGAAGAAGAACAAGGCGGCGGACGGCTCCAGCAGCACGAAGGCGAGGGGAAAGAAGCTTGCAGGGCGTTCGACGGCCGCGGCGGCTACCGAAGCGCCGATGAGCTCACTCGTTGAGCCGGCCGCCGACGCGCACCACGTGTTCGACGAAATGCCCCCAAGGTGAAAAAAATTCCAACTTTTATTTTCTTGTTATTTTTTCAATGCATCATCACATATATATAGCTTATTTGCATTGTTCAAAAAACTTTGTAGTCTCAACGATGATGCATACATGTCAACTGTGGGTGTTGGGTCCAACAATTTGCATTTGTCTCAAACCAATGACATCCATTTCGAAGACCATGAGTTTGAGGTGGACGAGGGTGAGGGCATTGTCGACGTGCCGAAAGGAAGAGCGGGCAATTACAGCACCAACGATGACAAGTTACTATGCAATACTTATTTGCAAGTGTCGAGGGATCCATCCATTGGAGGTGATCAAAGTAGAGATGCGTATTGGGGGCGAATGAAAGAACACTTTGATGCTCACAACGTGAGTGGAATTAACCGTTCCGAGAGATCACTTCGGTCCCGATGGTCGACAATCAACTCGGATTGTCAAAAGTGGGCGGCCGCACAAAAGGCAGTTGACAAGATTAACCCAAGTGGCACAAATGAGGATGATAGAGTAAGTGGCATCTCATATATGTTCATCTCATACTTGTTTTTGGTGTCCGAAGTGCTAACTTGTTTTGTTTTTTTTGTAGTACAACATTGCATAAAATTTGTTCAAAGAAGAGACGAGGACAACCAAGAAGGGGAAGATCAAGAAAGGAAGGATCTTTACCTTGCCTCATTGCAATGAAGTGTTAAAGGATGATGAGAAATGGAAGAAGCGTGATGGTTTGGATGATTTGCATTTGAGCAACAAACGCAAGCGAACAATTGAGTTGAATGATGATGATGAGGAGGATGATGCATCAAGTGATGACGGCAAGAGAAGCCCCACACCCAACTCGGTTTCATACTCAAAGCCAAAACGACCGGATGGGTGCAAGAAAGACAAAACCTAAAAGAAGAAGAGGAAAGAAGATGATGAGCTCAAAAATGCTATGGAAGCTATTGTGAAGGCAAGAAAAGAAGCCGACGAGGTGAGGAAATGGCAAGGAACCAAGATGCCGCGGCCGAGGAGAGGAGGGTCGCGGCCGAGGAAAGGAAGGTGGCTTTGGAGGAGAGGAAGGTGAGCAATGAGGAGCGAACTAGATTGTTGGAATGGGAGAAACACTTGTTCTTCTTGGACACATCTTTGTTCAATGATGCGCAAAAGGAATACGTCAACCTTGCACGTGAAGAAGTCTTGATCCAAAAAAGAGCCATGATCCGCATGAGTGGCGGTGGCCTTGGCGGCATGGGTGGCGGTGGCCTCGACGGCATGGGTGGCGGTGGCCTTGGCGCCATGGGAGGCATGGGTGGCTTCGGAGCCATGGGAGGCATGGGTGCACCTCCGACCGCCATGGGAGGCATGAGTGGCTTTGGAGCACCCTCCGACGCTATGGCCGTCATGGGAGGCATGAGTTTTGCTTCTCTCATGGGAGGCATGGGTGCACCTCCGGCCGCCATGGGTGGAATGTCTTTCGATGTGCCTACACATTCTCATGAAGATGCCGTTGAAGATCTTGCCAACATCGTCGGAGCTTCACGTGATGCGATGCGTGATGAGGTTAGGGAGGAAGATTCATCTTCGGAGGCGGAAGAATCGTCTTCGGATGATGAGGACGAAGACGAGGAAGATGATTGATGTGTCTTTCATTTATGTCTTGAACTTTAATTTGCATTTTAAACTTGATTGGATGAACTTGTGGGCATGAACTTTTATTCATCAACTTGTTTGTGTTAAATTTCACATGTTCATTGCATTTTGATGAATGTTTCAAACTCATTTTGTGTCTAAAATGTCATATATGTTAATGTCCGGCGAGTCGCGCACGCTGCCGGAGCGACGCGCGCGCGCTGCATTTTAGTATGGCTGCTGGAGCCAGCACTGACGGCCGCGCTAAACCAGTCGATGCGCGTGCGGTAAACAAGTTTTTTGCGCGCGACGCGAAGCGCGACTGTTGGAGATGCTCTTAGACGTGGCATCGACGCAAAAGCATGCGTCGAGCGCTTAGTTCGTTCTCCTCCCGTACAAAGCACCTTGTTGTTCAATTTAGCGTAGAGAATGAGCGCCGGCCCTTGGAACCTAAGGCGCTTAGATCAGTTTTTTACTCTTTGATATTTATTTATTTTGCCATAAGTGTTTATATACGCACTGACGATTGTGGATGCCCTTATAGGATAAGAGTTCGATAAGAGATGTCCTTACTTCAATCAGAAAATTCTGAGTTTCGTGTCAGACGGCTTTTGCCTCTCAAGGTCATATGGCCACAAGGGAAATCTCTCGAGAAGACGATAGAGACCACCTCTTTTTAGCAATTCTAAGGGCTTTATTGGTTACTCCATAGAATTACAAACTTACAGTCACGCTGAAGAATTTCAGAAAGGAAAAGGGAACATAGTGTTTTTTTTAGAAACGCCTACGTCTAGCCTCACTAGCTCGCTTAGTACAGCAATGTGCCGCTGTGTTAGCATCCCTTCCTATAAAGCTCCAATTAAAGGAGAAATCTACACACATCTCCTTAACCTCACTCAGAATAACTCCATTTTCTGATCTCTGAAACTCGGCTGAATTTACACAGGATAGAGACCACCTTGAAATGGCAAGGAAAGCCCATATAGCGTCCTACAAAGTCAACCGAGAACTAGCAAATTTTGGAAGTTTGTCTAAAAAGAAAGCAAATTTTGAATGGTTTTGCTAACTTCCTATTGTTCTGTTTTTAGGAAACAGATACGAACGACATGCAACTAAGGGCGCGTTTGGTTGATATCTTCAAAAATGTTTGCATTGCATACTTGTCCAACCTCAGCCGGCTGAGCATAAAGAGGCAAAAAACCAACATCTACACTTAATTTGGTTGCCTGCATCGAGACTACTTACATTAGGAGATCGGTTTTCGCATGGTGTTTGGTGTCCAGCATTAGCTTGGCGCATGCAACTACATGGTGTTTGGTTGTATACATGAGATATGATTAAGAGCTAACATCTACACATAACACACAATTACTCGGACTAGTTCGGCACGCTGGCGTCGAACTAGTCCGCCACGGCTACCGTCGGACACGCTCCGCCTTTACTCGTTGCTCGAATACTGGGACGTCAAGAAGCTCAAGGCCCTCCAAATCGGCCCCGATATGGGTTCGGCCACGCCGTAGCTGAGGTTGGCCGTTAAGAGCAGCCGCTCACTGTCCGGACTGAAGCAGATGTGGCGGATCCGCTCCTTGTACGTCTCCGTGCTCCCCGGTGACCCGACCACGTGCACTCGCCGCAGCCCTCTCCCGTCCAGCCGCACCAAGTAGATGTTGAACACAGCGGTGTTGGCCGCTTCGTGCCAGTTGGAGGAGAGAGAGCGACCAGCTTCCCGTCCGGCGACAAGCTCGGCATCATGCCGATCCACTGGTCGTTCGTGACCCTCCATACCATCTCCTCCTCAGGTGCCGTGGCGATGATGTAGAGGTTCATGTGGTGTGCCCGACCTGACCAGAACACCACCCACCGCCCGCACATCGACACCGCCGAGAACGTGTCGTTGCCGGTCTCCGACCGAGTCAGCTTCTTCACGGCCACGTCGAGGTCTCCGCGGTCGTCGGTGAGCTCGTTCGGGCCGAACTCGATACGCGCCACTCGGACCGTCGCTTTTGGGGCCTCGAAGATTGGGCCTACTAAGGTGAACATGACCCCGCTCTCGCTGGGGCTCCATGAGGTGTAGAACAGGTCGGGCTGCTTGGCGAGCACCCATCGCGAGTACATGCTGCCTTGCGCGGGCAGGAGACGGATCGTCAACGAGCACTCCTCAGCAAGCTCGATCTCCTCCCGTACACGGGCATGTTGCGCCTCTGCGTCTCTCCACGCCCCCAACCAAGTACCTGCTGCTGCACCGCAGCGGCGGCCTATTGCGCCTCCGCGTCTAGCCGCGCCCGGGCTCCCTCACGTTCCTCAACGATGTGGAGCTCTTCCGAGCGCCTAAAGTAGGTACAAACATGAACACCGAATTAATCATCTACGGTCGATGAAACTACAAACGACCGCCTAAACGGAACTATGAGATCGATGCGCATCTTTTTTGTGTAGAGCTTATCTCGAATCGAAGCTTCGTTTTGTAGATCTGAAGGGAGGAGGAAGAAGGGGATTAGAGAGGAGGTTACTGGAGGTAGGAGAAGATATCACGTACATGCGTACGGTAGCTCACATCCCTCCTGTATCCTCTCGTGCAACGGGGCCCACTCCTTGCGCTCGATCTGGCTTGTTTCAACCTGGCTCACGAAAAAGGCTGATTCGGCCATTCCAAGCGGGCCTGGCTGAGAGGTGCTTTGAGGTCCGTGCTATGCGAGCCAAACAGTGAATGCAGGCTATTAAACAACCCATTTTCATCCCGCGCGGGCCTGGCTTGGTCTAATGCAGGCAACCAAACACGTCGCTAGCCTACGCGCATGCAACCGCATAATTTTTAGCCCGCGGCGACTCCCCTCTGCTAATTAGCTCCAGTTGATCAATTAATTAAGCATGCATGCATGTGAGACAAAATTGCTAATGTCAGTAAAGATTCCAACAAAATTCAAAATTTAAAATGTTTTGTAGCTCGACTCATTGCTCCGATTGAAAAACTATTTTCACGTAAAAGATTCGTTGCGGCGAGACCTCCGAAACTAGATCCCATGTTGCTATGTTCCGATGAATTTTTTTCGAGTAAAAAGTTACCACGCATCGGCGCAAACTATCTTGTCAGTTGTGCACAGGTTATCACGTTGTTTACACGAGAATTACTGGTGCATAAAAAAATAGTTCCTCCAACCTTCTCTTCACATGCACATGCATGCATGCATTAGGGGCGATTGATGTCATCTTAGATGCTTCCCTATTTTAAAACTTCAAAATATTTTATAGCGCAAACCATCGGTCTGATCAAAAAATCATTTTCACATAAAAAAATTGTCGTGACGAGGCCTACAAAACTAGATCACACGTTGATATGTTCTGACGACTTTTTTATGCAAATAGTTACCAGGTTTGGGCTAAGTAAGTTATCAGCTCTGATATATGTATGTTATCATGCTCTTTATACGTGAGTTACCATAGTACATTTTCAACTTGTTTTTCTAGGACAAAAGTTACCGCGGGGTTTGTGCATGATTTACCACGTATGTGGTTCGTATATTACCACGTTTTTTACAAATAAGTTATCGAGGATATATTTCAAACCACTTCCTCCCCACTCCCCCCTCCCTTGATTCAAAGTTACAATGGAGTTTTGTACATGAGTTATTAAGTTTACGGTGTGTAAATTACCGTGCTATTTACATGGAGGTTATCAGGAGGGGACTATGTTTTTAAACAACTCACTCCCATCCCCCCACCCCGGGTCGAAGTTACTTTGGTGTTTGCCCATGAGTTATCACGTATGTCATGCGTACAATATCATGCTATTTGAACTTATCAGGTTATGCCCGTAAAACACCCCCGGTTCAAAGTTACTGTGGTATTTGTGCATGAGTTATCAGCTCTGTTGTGCATATGTTACCACTTATTTATATAGAATTTAGCGTGGGTATGTTTTGAACTTTTTTTGCCCCGATCAAAAGTTACCATGGTGTTTGTGCATAAATTAGGTACCTGATTCGTATATTACCATGCTATTTACACAGAAGTTACCGGGGCATACTTTCAACAAATCTCCCCCTCAGGGTTAAAAAGTTGCCAAGGTGTTTGTACCTAAGTTATCAGGTCTACGATGCATATATTACCATTGTATTTCCCTAATGCCAAAGTTATCATGACAGAGGTACATAAGCTATTAGGTTTGCGGTGTGTGAGTTACATGCTATTTAAAAGTTACCAAGGGATATTTTGTCGGGGAATGCGGTAATTTCAATTTTTTTCCTAAGATCATGTAAGATCTATCTAGGAGATGCATAGCAACAAGAGGGGAGAGTGTTGTCTATGTACCCTCATAGACCGAAAGCGGAAGAGTTATGACAAACGGTTGATGTAGCCATACGTCTTCACAATCCGACCGATCCTAGCACCGAAGGTATGGCACCTCCGTGATCTGCACACGTTCAGCTCGGTGACGTCCCACGAACTCTAGATCCAGCTGAGGTCGAGGGAGAGTTTCCTCAGCACGATGGCGTGGTGACGATGATGATGAAGTTACCGGCTCAGGGCTTCGCCTAAGCACTACGATGATATGACCGAGGTGGAAATTTATGGAGGGAGACACCGCACACAGCTAAAAGATCAACTTGATCAACTGGTGTGTCTATGGGGTGCCCCCTTCCCCCGTATATAAAGGAGTGGAGGAGGGGACCGGGCCAGCCTCAAGGGGTGCGCCCCAAGGGGGGGGGAATACTACTCCAAGTAGGAGTAGGTTCCCCCTTGCCTAGTCCAACTAGGAGGGGAAGGCAGGAGGGGAAGGAGAGAAGGAAGGGGGGGGGGGCGCCCCCTAGTCGAATTTGGTTTGGGCTAGGGGGGCACGTGCCTGACCTTGGCCTGCCTCCTCTCTTCCACCACTTGGCCCATGAGGCCCAATAACCCCCCGTGGGGTTCCGGTAACCTCCCGGTACTCTGGTTTTATCCGAAACTTCTCCGGAACACTTCCGGTGTCCGAACATAGCCGTCCAATATATCAATGTTTATGTCTCGACCATTTCGAGACTCCTCGTAATGTCCATGATCACATCCGGGACTCCGAACAAGCTTCGGTACATAATATCACATAAACTCATAATACCAATCGTCATCGAACATTAAGCGTGCGGACCCTACGGGTTCAAGAACTATGTAGATATGACCGAGACACGTCTCTGGTCAGTAACCAATAGCGGAACCTGGATGCTCATATTGGTTCCTACATATTGTATGAAAATCTTTATCGATCAAACCGCATAACAACATACGTTGTTCCCTTTGTCCTCGGTATGTTACTTACCCGAGATTCGATCGTCGGTATCATCCTACCTAGTTCAATCTCGTTATCGGCAAGTCTCTTTACTCGTTCTGTAATACTTCATCCCACAACTAACTCATTAGTCACAATGCTTGCAAGGCTTATAGTGATGAGTATTACCGAGAGGGCCCAGAGATACCTCTCTGAAACATGGAGTGACAAATCCTAATCTCGATGTATGCCAACCCAACAAACACCTTCGGAGACACCTGTAGAGCACCTTTATAATCACCCTTTTACGTTGTGACATTTGGTAGCACACAAAGTGTTCCTCCGGTATTCGGGAGTTGCATAATCTCATAGTCCGAGGAACTTGTATAAGTCATGAAGAAAACAGTAGCAATGAAACTGACACGATCATAATGCTAAGCTAAGGGATGGGTCATGTCCATCACATCATTCTCCTAATGATGTGATCCGTTCATCAAATGACAACACATGTCTATGGTTAGGAAACATAACCATCTTTGATTAACGAGCTAGTCAAGTAGAGGCATACTAGGGACTATATGTTTTGTCAATGTATTCACACATGTACTAAGTTTCCGGTTAATACAATTCTAGCATGAATAATAAACATTTATCATGAAATAAGGAAATAAATAATAACTTTATTATTGCCTCTAGGGCATATTTCCTTCAGTCTCCCACTTGCACTAGACTCAATAATCTAGTTCACATCGCCATGTGATTTAACACCAATAGTTCACATATGTGTGTGATTAACACCTCATAGTTCACATCGCCATGTGACTAACACCCAAAGGGTTTACTAGAGTCAATAATCTAGTTCACATCGCTATGTGATTAGCACCCAAAGAGTACTAATGTAACGCCCCGGATGCGTTGCGCCAGGCTCCGCCAGTTATTTGCCGTCTTTGCAATGTCATTTGCTTGCGTGTTGCATTTTGCCATGTCATCATCTGCATGTCATCTGCATGTTTTTCAAAACTTGCATCCGTTCGGGTCCCGCCGGTTCTCTCCGTTGTCCGTTCGGAGTCCAGACACACTCGCACGCGCCCGCGGCACCTCCGAAATATTATTTTAGAAGTGGCATAAAAATGTTCTCGGAATGGGTTACAACTTGTCGTGCAGTCTTATTATAGTATAGACAGACCGCCTGCCAAGTTTCGCCGCATTTGGAGCTCGTTTGACTGCCCAACCGTTAAACATGTAGCGGTACCGTTGCCGGTACCTTAGTCGGAAGTTTCAGTCTCCGAAACTGCCGCCGGGCCGCACTTCTTCCCCTCTCTTCTCAGCCCGAGGCCCTCTACACAGCCCACTAACCCCACCTGCAGCCTACCTAGTTCCCCCTCTGTCCGGAGTCGTCCGATCATGATAGGAGGGTCCGAATCGGAGCAAACCCCCCAAACCCTAGCACCTACCCTATATAAACCACCCCTAGTCCATTTTTGGGCATTTCCTAGCCTCCACCTACCTCCTAGCCCTTCCTCTACCTATAGCAGCCGCCCCCCTCCTCGGAATCCGTGCCCGCCCAGCCAACCGTCGCAACTTGGCGCCGCCTGAGCGGTCAGCGCCACCGCAACCACCTGCCTCCTCCAACCCGCGCCCTCCACGCGTCGCCCCCGC